>NC_134541.1:9681482-9683794 GCF_050624435.1 Tenrec ecaudatus
TGAGCTGCCCCAGGATGACTCTTTCCTTTGGTTGGAGGACCACAGACAGAGCTCCTCTGGCCTGTTTCCTGCCTGGAGAATCCCAAGAGGCAGACATTGTGGTTTCCTTTTGTTTGTTTTTTTAATTGTCCTCTTAAATCTAAGCTGGATGAGTTTTCTGCACTGGTTGTTGGTTAGATCCATCCTCCACGGGCCTACTCTTTTTAATGAAATATAGTACAGTCACGGTGAAGATGGTAGGCTGAACACACATCCTTAGATTGCCCGACAGCATTTCCCAATTTTTTAAGTGTTTTCATTTTGAGCAGTTCATTTAAAAGTCCATTTCTCCTCTCAAATTTTACGATCAAAGAGCAACCACACAGCCCCATTTGAGATCTTGCTTAGACATTTCAATTCAGACGAGTTATCTGCCAGTGCATTAAAATCATCACCCTTTCCCATTATCCGATTCCATGGTCGTCATTCTCTTAAAGCCTCATTAGCAGCGTAGTTAATGTCCACCTATCCAGCAACACTCTGTTGCTAGCGCCAAAGTTACGCTCTTAGACAATAGAGATTGACTTTCTCTATAGCTCTCCTCACTTCCTTCTGAGCTCGCGCCAGATTGTCCTTTGATGGCCATGATTCTTAGGAGCGTTCTGGCTTTATTTCTTCCGGAGTAGCCTCAAGTCTGAGTCAGATTTGATTTAGATGATCCAGATGATTCGATGTTTGGACTTGGGTTGATACTCAACTTCTGGGAGCAGTTACATAATCTGGTGTTAACTTGCGACTATTAAGAGCGTCAATTAGATCGCAGCTTGATGACGTCATTTGGAGGCGCGGGGGAGATACATAGCTCACTGGAGGTCAGGTACGTGCTCTCTCTGTTTTGTCTTCCTGCTGAGAAGTTACATGGAGCTACGTTGAGCTCTAGAGCTGGAGGAGCCACATAGAGACTCACACTAGTGCTGAGATGCTTCTACGGCTCTGCATCCACGAGACTTTCCACCCACTGGCCTGCAATCTTCCTGCATTTGGCATCATGGCATGTGTTGTGTGAGTCTGAAGAAGAAATTGCAGACTGGTATCGGGCACATGGGCTAATTTCGGACTTGATCTGGACTGGGATGCTTTCTTAATATACAATTGCTCTTTATAGAAAGCTCTTTCTTATACACATATGTGTGTCTCTGGATTTGTTTCTCTAGACAACCCGGACATATGTGTGTCTCTGGATTTGTTTCTCTAGACAACCCGGACCACCACATCTTCCAGGACAAACTTGTTTGTCTGGCAGTACTTTCAACGTTCCTTGACAGCCTCATAGTTTACATGCATCAGGTGTTCTCTGGTCTTTCTTATTCATTGGCTAGCATTCACCTACTAGTAAGGTGATTGAAAATGCCATGGTTCCAGTCAGATGTGCCGTGGCATCTTTGCTCGTTAGCACTTTGCAGCGACTTGCCCAATGCAATACGTCATTTGATTTCTTGACTGCTTCTGACACAGGCATTGATTATGGATCCAAGTAAAATGAAATTCTTGACATATTAGATCATTCCTCCCCCCCTCCCCCATTTATCATGATGTTGCCTCTTGGCTCCATTTTAAGGATTTTGGGTTTTTTAACCCGAGTTGTAAACCAGAGCAAAGGTTGTGGTGTTTGAGCTGTATCACCGATAGCTTCAAGTCCTCTTCCCTGTCAACAAACACGGCTGTGTCCTCTGCACACACAGAGGTTATTTTGCTATTAAACCCACGGCCATCAAATCGATTTCAACTCACAGCAACCGTCGACAGTGTTTCCGAGACTGTACATGTCTCTCCGGCGGAGTGGTGGGTGGGTTTGCACTCCTAACCTCATAGTTAGCAGCCCAGTGCCTAACCCGAGGCGCTACCAGGGCTCATTTTGCTATCACTTTACTTTCTTCCTGCCATCGAGTCCATGCTGACTCATAGCGACCCTGTGGGTGTCTGGGATCGTAACTACTTACATGAATAGAAAGCCCAGTCTTTCTCCCGCGGAACTGCTGGTGGTTTTGAACTGCTGACAAAATTCTCTACGTTTATAGGGGATGGAGGGGTGGGAGGTGGGAGCTAGGGAGGGCGAGGGGATTTAAGGAGCAAACAATAAATGCAGGAGGAGGGAGCACAAGAGCTGACTGTGATTAGGCAAGTCATTCTGAAGGTGGTTTAACCATGAATAAAAGAAAAAAAAATGATCTTCTAAAATTGAAAGAAAGAAAGAAATTCTCTACCTATGACCAAATTCCCAAACCACTTCCACCTTTTAGCTATCTGTTAGATAGGTCAGCAGTTTGAAGCCA